>NC_056483.1:24891329-24898530 GCF_008729295.1 Plectropomus leopardus
ACACACACACACACACACACACACACACACACAGACACACACAAATATATAAATATAAATGTACAGATGGATACATACATAAGTATGTCACAGCCTCTCTCAGCCCATTCCATTGCTCTCCGATTTCCCCAGATTGACAGAAAAGGGACACCGATAGAAAGTGGCCAGTCTGGTCAATACCACTGAGTGTAGCCTAAAGAAATTTGATCTCTCCCTCTATACCCTCCTCTTCCCATCCCCATTTGTTTGTTTCTTTTTTTTTCTCATCCTACCTCTGTTCTATCCTATCCAGATGTTCGAAACTGTACATGTACAGGAACAACCTTGTAGAGTTTGCATGTGTGCATTAGTCAGTTATCCAGAAACAACATTTTAAGCTGTTAGCTTAGTGAGTTAAAAATCGGGTTCATTACTTGAAATGTGTGAAGCTGTTATTATTGCACTTTATTCTGTGTTTTTTGATCATTTTGTGGATCATTGCTGCATGTAAACAAGGCGGTTCAGTTATTTGTTGTATAAATGCACCTGGAGTGAAGATGTGGTCAGCACTGTTGTGTAAAGCTGAAGAGACACAAGTAAGAGTTTGGATACAAGAAAATCTTTGTGATTGGACATCCCTCACCCCATCAAGCTGTTAGTAGTTAGTTAGTTTAGTGAGTTACTGTATAAAACAGGTTCATTACTTGAACTTTACTCTATGTTGTTTGTGTGATGATTCTATGGATTAAAAACATTGAGATAGCCATCTGAAAGTCTTTTTGGGGGGTTAAATCTTACCTTATCTGAATAAGTACTGGTTACTAACTGATTAACTTTTCTTAGTAATTATCAGGTATTACCTACAATTAAAAGATAATTTTACCCAATTTTATTGAGTAAGTAGCTGTTGAATATATACATAAATGTGAGGTAAATTTAACCCAATTTATTTAAGTATTTCATAGCTTTTTATTTCAGTTATTTTATACTCAATATATGGAATTAAATCTACCCAAAAAAAGTCGATGCAAATTGTTACCTCGGATTTATTGGGTAACTTCTATAGGTTACTTTTTACAGTGTAGGGGCACCTGGCCAGTGCTCCTGATTATTTAAGCCGTGCTGCTGTGGGTCCCATGTTTGTTCCTGCTTTGCTGTCGGCCAGCCACGCCGCCCTACATTACTTCCACTAATATAACTGAAAAAAATAATTTTAATGTATTTCACTTTTGCTAAACTTCAATTAGTTTTTCTCAGGTGACTTGTATAAAGCCCATCTGAGTATTTGAGTGTTAACCCTTTAGGCCCTCCTACCTGCAAAAATCTATTTCAGTTTCTGTTTTTTCATTTATATTGGCTGTAATTATGCTTTTGCTGTCAAATTTTGCAGAGGTGTGTACTTTGCACACATCTGTCATGTCTAACCACTGTTCCTATAATATGACTAACAATAGTCAAGTCAAGTCAGTTTTATTTATAGAGCCCATTATCACAAAACATGGTTTGCCTCAGAGGGCTTTACAGTGTACGACATCCCTCTGCCCTTAGACCCTCACATCAACCCTCACCTCAATACACTGCGTACACAAAATTGTTACTTTTTTGCAAAATAGACTTCCATTCAAACCCCATATTTTAATCCAGCTGCTGCTTTTGTATAAATTATTCATTTTTTTAATAAAGCTTTTTATGCTGTTCTCCTGGTTTGTTGGGGGTTTTTTTTCGTATTACTCAGCTGTTCAAGCAGTTTGGCATTTGAAACAATTAAATACAAATTTCCAGGTTACCAGTTTTGCTGTTTTATTGTCTACTGCAGGTTAATATGATAAACACTATATGCAACTGTGTGGGTATGTTGATAAGAGTGTCAGTGTAGTTTGTGTGTGTGTGTGTGTGTGTGTGTGTGTGTGTTGTGGCTATAATACAGACACATGCACAGACTCAAACATAAACACATATAAAAATCTGTGTTTTTTATGCTGTTGTCCTTGCAACATAAAATCATGCATTATATTTGCTTCAAGGTGAAGCAATGGCTTCAAAATTGTTGTATTTACTCTTTTTTTTAGTTGATTCAATTGTGTGTGTATATATGTGTGTGTGAGAGAGAGAGAGAGAGAGAGAGAGAGAGAAAGAGAAAGGAAAAGAATAAGTGAGTGTGGTTAAGATAGTCCTACATGTTTTTCAGTCCTGATTCTATCAGGTTGCCTGTAAAGAGTAAATTCAAATCCCCTAAATAATATAGTGGTTGATGCATATATTGATAGTCCTTGACAGATGTGGGCTGGGAACTTGAGAAACAGTATGTACCTTTGGTCATCAGGCACATGAAGAATCCAATGCAGATCAAGGTGAGAACTGGAACTTTAAAGAGCCACTAAAGAATCACGAATTAAGTTATTATTAAGGGGATGTTTCCCAGCAATGCAGTATGTGGGTGCACTACTAATGTATGACATGACCTCAAATTGTTGTCAAGCAATTACAACATGATCTATCTGTGGGATTCTAGTACAAGTTTTGCTCAACCCTTTGAAACCTGAGCAAATTGGTTTGATTTATCTCAAAACACGAGATAGCAACAAGCAACTTAACAAGATGTAGCCAAAAAATGGCAGAAAATTACTTAAAAACAAACAAGAAAATACCTCACCCCTCAAGAAAAAAAGTACAGACCATTAAAAAATGCTTTTTCCCTGAAACATTATTGTAAATATCTTATAATAACTATAAATACCATTTTTTGGGACATTTCTCTGGTTGTTTTCTTGAAAGTTTCTAACAACCCCCCACCCCCCCCTTAAAACTAATTTTCTTAATCAACTCTTAATCTCTTTATTTATTTATTGCAATTTGTGGGACATTTCTGGCCAACTTGTTCACTGCCTTTTTCCCATGTTTTTGGAAGAAAGCAAACCAGGTTGCTCGGGTTTCAAAGGGTCTAATAGCTTATGAAAGGTGTCTGAATGCAGCACAACAGCAACATGCAAAATAACTATAAATAGCTCGTCATTATTTTTGCTTTGATGTCACTGGGATTATACTGGAGGTTCTAACATTCGGCATCATTTCACTCTTGATTTCAGAGAGAGAAGTACTGAGCTAGCGAGCTAAAACCAGAGACCACAGAGACAACCCCAAGTGACCAGTAACTGATCTCAGTTTTACTGTTCCCCATGGAAAAGATAAGAATATGTACCGTTATAAATAAATTGAAACTTTTCTTTAGTTATGCCTTTATTTGTTGAGAAAAGCCTGTTAGCTAACCTAATTTTAGCTAGCATTTAACAAAGTTCCAAGCTGGTTAGCTAGAACATTCACCAACAAAAATGACACAATGGACCAGTGACTGACTTTAGTTGCACCAGAAACTGTACGAATGAACCATTTCAAATCATTTCAATCAATCATTTTTGCAACTTTGTTTTCATTAAATATTCATATGGTTGTGTAAAGCTTATTTGCTAACCTAATTTTAGCAAGCAGGTGACCAAGTTCCATACTTGCTGGCTTAAAGCTCCAAATGCATAAAACAACCGCCACATACCATTGAATGATAATTGAAAACTTGGAGAATATAAGTATATAACAGTTAGAAATAAATGTAATGTTTTTGTTTGTTTTTTTTCGTTAGATATGCCCATGGTCCTTTAGTAAAGTTTGTTTGCTAACCCAATTTTAGGTAGCAGGTGACAAAGTTCCATACTTGCTAGCTTAAAGCTTCAACTGCAAAAACAACCGCGGACCAGTGAATTATCTAAGCGGTACAATTTCAACATGGAGAATATAAGTAAGATATAAGCATTTAACCATTTTTAAATAAATGTAATGCTTTTTGCAGTTTTGTTTTCATTTGATATTCCCATGGTCATTTTGTAAAGTTTGTTTGCTAACTTAATTTTAGCTCAAATTCATTAATTCTTTTTTCTATTTATCATATTTCAGTCTAACCCTAACATGGCATAATTAGGATAGAGTTAAAAGACAAGGGTTATTAATTTCAAACAATCTGAAAGTCCTTTGAGTTTTTTTTTTTTTTTTAAATTTCAAATCTCTACTCAAATTCTTTAAAGGTGGGAGGCTGGAGTTCAAATTTGTAGTATCACTATTAATAAACCAACAGTAAGAACATAACTGAATCTGACAAGACAAAACAAGCCTGCAAAAATAACTGAACCTGTAAACTGACTTCATAAATTTCACCACCACTTTGGGTAAATGAAATGTGTGGCACTCTCATGCATTCAGGGGAAGCACTTTGCAAATAACAGTATTATTTTTTCTTTGCCACTTTTAATTACAAAAAAAATCATGCATGTATGGGAAGCATATGTAAATAACAGTATTTTTATCAAGAAAAAATGATGCATGATATGAAATTGTTGGAACAGAAAATATAATGCATAAATATATTTATGCATCACAGGATGTTTTTGCCATGATATTGCCCATTGAATGTTTCATTTAATCATTTATTCAAAAGATGTTAGTCAAGTATCTAATTTTCATATTACCAGTTTTAATGCTATAAATTGTGGTTTTGTTTTTTTTTTAACTGAAACCACCAGTTTATCTGAAACTGGCATGAGGGTTGCCTTGATATATGTGATGGTTACTGCAATGAAGATAAACGTGTAAAAGTGTATTTTAAATCTCAGTTTAGCACAGTTGTATTACTGTGTGTTTTTTAACAGATATGTGATGTTTACCTTTGGTATAAGTCTTGTTTGACAGCTATAGAAATCAAAGCATGCATTTGGTGGTTCAGGCATCTGATCAGGATAGGTCCTGACAGTCCTGGATGCCTCTTGTTAGAGGTTTTCTTGGCACATCAAACTGGTAGGAGACTCAGGGTAGACCCAGAATAGGGATTATTTATCTCCTCATCTGGTGTAGAACTGCCTCACAATCCCCCAGAGGGAGCTGAAAGGCGATGTCTTTTTGATTTTATAGCAGTACCAGTTACTGTTAATTGTCAACATTAAAAACAAAAGAAAACAAGCACATGTTTTAGAAAGGAGCTGATGGTAAAAAACAAACTGAAACAAGCAGAGCCGGATGTTTCCTTGGTTGTCACAAAAATTAAGTGAATCATTTTGACCTCGAAGATGCTGCCACATGAATACTGCACAGAAAATGTGGTTGTGGGAAATGTAACAGAGTCGAACTGAAGAATAGACGAAATGAGCTGTGAGAAAGTAGAAATATTTTAAAAGTAACCTCCTCCCTGGTAAGGTCTATTCAGGGGTACTGGAGAGGAGGGTCCGCCAAATAGTCGAACCTCGGATTCGGGAGGAGCAATGCAGTTTCGTCCCGGTCGTGGAAGTGTGGACCAGCTCTGGACCATTGGCAGGATCCTTGAGGGTGCATGGGAGTTTGCTTTGTGGACTTGGAGGAGGCATTTGACCGTGTCCCTTGGGAAGTCCTGTGGGGGTTACTCCGGATATATGAGGTATCGGACCCCCTGATACGGCCTCCAGACCCCAGCTGTCCACCTCTGGCTCAGGTAAGGATGGGAATCTTAAAGGAACCTCAAGACTCCATTTGATTGTGTTTCTGTTTGATTTCTGATTAAATGATAAAAAAAAAATTTGATTTTTGACCTTTGTGAATCTGTGTCAAATCATCCATGTTTGCACTGGAAGACATCAAAGAAACCTTTTCTTTTCCCCACCCCTGCTCACAGGTGCAGCCTGTTTAGCCAGGTCTTTATTTTCCTGCTTTATAAAACAAAATTTAAAAAAAAAACATGATGTAGATGTACTGATAAGTTTGATAAGTTGATAAGATATTGATAAGTAGTCACATGTTTAAGATAAGATGTTATACATTTAAGACATTGATAAGATTAGAATATAGATAAATATTGATAATTATAAGATATAGACTTCATTTTTTGGGTTGTAGTCATGATGAGTTCAGATACTGATAAGTTTAAGATCAGAATAAAAGAAAGAAGAAGAAGTTTTAAATATTGATACTTATTGATAAGTTTCAGTTATAGATAATTGATGGTAAATGGTAAATGGACTATACTTGTATAGCGCTCTTCTAGTCTTATTGACCACTCAAAGTGCTTTAACACTACATGTCACATTCACCCATTCACACACACATTCACACACTGGTGGCCGAGGCTACCATACAAGGTGCCACCTGCTACTCAGTAATCATTCACACACACTCACACTCCGATGACGCAGCATCAGGAGCAATTTGGGGTTCAGTATCTTGCCCAAGGATACTTCGACATGTTGTACAGAGGAGCTGGGGATCGAACCGCTGACCTTCTCATTAGAGGATGACCCACTTTACCTCTGAGCCACAGCCGTTTAGATTGTACGCAAGTCATGATGACTTTATGATATTAATAATTTAAGGATAAGAATGAAATTAACTAATGGTAAGTTTCATATTTGGATTAGTGTTGATTAGTTTATCTTATAGGCAATTGATAAGTTGACGCTGTAAATAACTTATTTTAAAGATAAGATATTAACATTTTTTGGACGTAGGTGTTAAGTGTGGATTCTGAACAAATAAACAAGTTTATTTCCCCGTTAATTTACAGTAAAATACTGGCCGCTACAGTTGCCAGCATGATACTGTTATTCTACAGTGTACCTACTGTAATCTACAACAACAGTTTATTACCGTAAAAGATATTACAGTAGTGTACTGTAGAGAATATATTTACTTTACAGTATGATACTGTAATATTTTTTACGGTAATAAACTGTTGTTGCATATTACAGTAGGTACACTGTAGAATAACAGTATCATGCTGGCAACTGTAGCTGCCAGTAGTTTACCGTAATTTAACAGGCAATTTGTTACCATTATTTTACAGTTCCTACTGTAAACTGTTTATGGGAGATTACCATAAACAGTTTTACTGTAAATGCACATAAGTACTGTAGAATGGAATTTTTACAGTAACATTGCTGTATAGAGATACCTCAGACAAGAGATAGTCTTACAACATTTATTAATGCCAAACATTTTCAGTCACTGAACAATTTAAGTAACGAGGAGGCCACACTGTATAAAATTACATACAGTAAAGTAACTGCATCCAAACGCCAGGAAATTTCAAATAATAAAATTATTTTAAACTGCATTCTATGAAGAACAATCAATCATGTTACAGTAAACAGGATCCCAACAATCTGTATCCAACCTGCCTTTAGTATCCATAGAATATTCCTTCACTTAAGATCAT
>NC_056483.1:24901173-24913654 GCF_008729295.1 Plectropomus leopardus
GTGGCTTTGTAGGAGACAGAAGGCTTTAAAGAGACAAGTCCATCCCGCTGTCATTTTCCACTCTGATTAGTATTCACATCTGATGCAGCTTCATCTGTGATCTCTATTATNGTGGCTTTGTAGGAGACAGAAGGCTTTAAAGAGACAAGTCCATCCCGCTGTCATTTTCCACTCTGATTAGTATTCACATCTGATGCAGCTTCATCTGTGATCTCTATTATACCACCTTTTACTCACAACCTTGCCAGGCTGATTTTTTTTTTTTCTTTTATTGCGTGATGCAACACATGACAGGTGAGAGACATGATAGGGATGACAATATGTGTGAGACAAAAAGGACAGTGCAAAATTGGACACAGCAGGAGAAGACAAGACTAATCAATCGAACGGGTAAAAACAAATTGGTACATTGCATTGTATGTTGAGGGTGTTGAAAGGCAATTGTGCAGTGTGTGTGTGTTTGTGTGTGTGTGTGTGTGTGTGTGTGTGTGTTGTAAGTAACTGGGATGGCTGACAGGCAAAGTACATCAAAGATAAAGAGACTAAACTAAATATATATTATAAATGTATATATGAAAAAGGGGAGTAGTAATAAATAGTACACATGTGTCATGGTTGATTATTTCACAAAATGTGACCTGCCACCAGACAACCAGCAACAAGTCGGCCCAGCACAAGTCATGCAAACAAGGAAAAATCTTCTTTTTTTTTAAATGAGTGATTTTCATTTTTTTGCAGAATATGCATGTTGAAATCATGAAGAAGCCATTCCATGCTTAAAATAACAGTACTGTGGGCCTTAAAACCATAAACATTGTATTTGAAATTGGGTTGTTTTAGAGGAAAAGCCAGTTCCTAGTTGGGGGTGTGGAAAGTCAGTATGCAGCCAAGCAGCATACTGGCTTTCTTTGGCTATTCACATGCTTTTGTTCCTTTTTTCGGCCAATCAGCTGCACATTAAAGAGGAACCACATGGCTTCTTAAGCAGCCGCCCCTGCATTTAAAATAGGCTACTAACTGTTACTGCTACTTCTGGAAGCTGTGTGTGTTTTCATCATTGAATGAAGATGGAGCAGGAAAAATACACTGCAGAAGAACTAAATCTGGGCTGTTACAGCGCAAATCTTTGGCAGTACATCTTCAAGAAGCCAGATGCTTCTGGTCATGACGACGCCGATCTCACTTCTGATTCTGAACCTGAAGTAGAAGATGAAACTTAAGAAATCAGTGAGAGTGACTGCATTACACTGGAGAGACGATGAAGTGAAGCCTCGCAGTGGAGGAGCTGAAGCGTAAGATATCAGAAACTATATCTACTGTAACATTTGAAGAGAACTCTCTCATTGGGACACAGTCGTGTAGTCACAAAAACAAAGTGGTAGGACATGAGAATAATTGGACACCTTGAGGCGAACAGGCATACAGTAGTTACTTCTGAGATGACTACATCCACCAAGAAGCGTGCGACGAAAAGGAAGCCCCCCCGAACTTGTTATTTGATCAGAGGCAATGAAGTCTGCAGGGATACTTTTCAGATTCTTATGGGTTGAGTTTTCATTAATGTCCAAGTTATCTACGTTACAGTAGTGTTCATTTGAGGTCACATACAGGGATTACAAATACAAATGTTTTTCATGGTAGAAGCTATCTTTTAATAATCCACTCTGAGTTTCATTAATGTTCAAGTTACCTAGCTAGTTAGCTAGCTCAGTATTGTAGTTTTAAAATGCAAATGATATGCACATCAAAACTGTGAGCATCTGCTATTAATTTGAATAACACACCAACCTGATAATGTGCTAAAATAATGTGTGAATAACACACCCATGGATGAATAACGCCTTTGGATGCAAGAATAACACATCTTTGGGTACATGAATAAAGTATTGACTGTGATGCTAATGATTTAGCAACTACCTGAGGGCAGTTTGGATGCATACATCCACAGTCAGGTGATAAGATGCCTGTTAGCATGAACCATCATCTGAAACAAGTATTTTCTTTGTTTTAATTTTTCAGAATTGGCAAAGACACTCTGACTGACATAATCAAACACTTTGATGAGAATGGAGTAAGACCATGGCCAAGGAAGAAGGGCTCACAGCCACGGCCAGCCAGGTTCATCTGCCGTGAACAGATCGACTGAGCTGCGTAATTTATAAAAAAACTATGCAGAAGACAAGGCCATTATGCTGCCTGGCCGACATCCTGGGCATAGGTATTGGCATGTGAAGCTGTTGCCAACCCCTGTGTCCAAGACAGTGTGGTGTCTCTACATGAAGTCTGCCAAGGAGCTTGGTATGCGTAAAAATTGATTTCTATACAAGAGTCGAATTATTCTAATGACCAGTAATGTGAAACACCATTAGCAATTAAAGTATACTTAAACATAAGTAATATCTGTTTTTTAAGGGGGGCGTGTTTGTAAATCAAGCTTCAAAGCACTGTGGAACCAGCTCCTCCCGCACATCAGAAGCTGCAGGCCGTGTACAGATCTCTGCTGGCAGTGCCAACAGAATAACGAGCAGCTGGTACGAAGTGCAAACCTCCCAGAGGAGAGAAAGTCTGAAGCAGTCAAGAAGCAACATGATCATCTTGCCCCACAGGTTACCGTGGTAACAGTCACTGCTGGGTGAGGTACTGGATCTGCCTGTTAATGTCAGAGATTTAAGGTGAACATCCACTCTCAAACAAGTGGCCCTCAGTCGATGACAATACCTCCAGGACACTTCAGACATATACTGTTATATACAGCAAGAGGAACATAACTGTGTAAATTTTGTGTCTGAAAAGTAAAACATGGGAGACTGAGCACAGGTTAAATAGAGGCATGAACTGCTGCTCTGTAGAGATTTCTTGAATCATTTTGATATTAAGTTATATGGGGGGGTTGGTGGATTTCTTTTTCCTTTCTGGCCAACAGTAGGAGCTGTGTAAATCTAATTGGTTCCAAAGTCACACTATAAGAAAGACCACAATTTTTACTATATCTTCACCAAAGATGGTGTGTGACTAGCAACAGCTGTAGATGACATGGGAAGCTAAAGAGAAATGTTTGGGAGGCTGTCTGCACTCTGTCAGTTGGTGTCCCTCACTCTAGCTGTGAGCATTCTCTGCCAGAAGGATCAATGTTGTTGACAAAGTTCCAACAAGTTTGAATATTTCAAAAACTATGAAAGATATTTGAAATCTGAAAGATAAGTTTGAATCATGACATGATGTGGAAAATTGTAAAGGTAAATTGAGTGTATGAAGGAGGAGAAGGGTTTTGAAAATGCTTCAGACTTTTGCAAGTTTGAACATTCTGCCCATTTGAATGAATGGGGAAAAATGCCTGAAAAATGGTAAATATTTTGGAAAGTGTGAATGATATAGAGAATTTGAATGGCAGCCACATTGTCCTAATTGAGCTGAATATTTTGAAGTTTGAATGGATTTTGTAGGTTGAATTATGTTGAAGTTATGAAGCGCCGAAAAAAGTGGTCTAAAGAAAAATAATGATATAGAATTTAGAAGAACATAGATTTTGAATGCGAAGCATTTACACCCAACAAGAGAATGCAATTTCTGAAGAAACTGCGGGTGTGAATGCTCAGCCAACGCTACGCTGCAATGCTCATGCTGAATAGCTTACGCTTCGCTGAAATGCTTGCTTGAATGACTTGAACGTGTAGTATGTAGTATGAATACCTAAAAAAAGTTGAACAGGTTAAATTATGATGAATGTCATTAAAATTTTGAATGATTCCAATCTTGTAGAATATGTTTAAGCTTGCTGAAAAGTTGACGCCACACTGCCATGCTTGCTTGAATTTGTTAGAAGATGGTGAAGTCCCTCACTCTAGCTGTGAGCATTCTCTGCCCTAAGGATCAATTTTAAATATTGATTTTGGCACTTTGACAAAGTTTCAGACAAGGTTGAATATTTCAAAAACTATGAAAAATATTTGAATTATAATATTTTGTCTAGTTTGAACATTCTGCCCATATAAATGAATGAGGAAAAATGCCCCAAAAACGGTGAATATTTTGTAAAGTGTGAATGATATGAAGAAGTTGAATATTTGAAAATTGATGAAAGATATTTGAAATCTTAATGATAAGTTTGAATATTGACATGATGTGGAATATTTTAAATGTGAAATGATTTTTCCAGCCACGCCACCCTACGTTACTTTTCCACTCTACAACGCACCACACATGATCATCGCATCCATACACCCGCACTCACTACTGATATTCATGTCCACATCCCACCATCTTTTGCCTCATTTATATTAATAAATATTGGTTGTTTGCTTTACACCTGCGCTCATCCTTGTTATTTGTTGCGGTGTGCGAGCCGGCCGTAACAAGTTGGGGGCTCGTCCGAACTTGGAGCCCAACTGGGTTTTTGGTAAGATCATTTCTTTCTTTTTTTTTTTTTTATTACTTTCATGCATACATATATATCATATCATTTGTTGTTTGTTTAAGTTTGATAGCCCGGTTGAGCGCTTTGTTTGCATTGGAGCACGTGTTAGTTGAGGTAATTGGTTGCCCGTGGGGGGAAGCCTGTTGTTGATTACGCTCCGGTGCCATTGCGATTGTGGAGATTTCCTCTGTTTGTGGTGACGTAGTTCGCCTTATATAGTGAGCTTGGTTACGCTTTGGAAGGTGTGTTTTGGCTTCAGTTTGATAACTCTGTAATGTTTTCGTTTATTGTTTTTTGGTGTTTCGGGCTGGCGAGGCTCTAATTGTCTTGTTTTGGTGTTTTTTCCGCTTTGACCGTGGCTGTTAGCGGCGACAGTGGAAGGTAAGTGTTGATCTGTGCGTGTGCGTTGTACTTGACGGAGTGATTCCCCGGATAGGCTTTAGCGGTGTCTCTCCTTTGGGATTCGCCCTGGGGGGCTGGTAGTGTTCGGGTAGTGCGGCTAGAGCTTCCCTTTCCCGTTTCCCCTAAAATCGCTCGGGAGCACGACCATGGTTTTCGGGGTGGTTGCCAGTTTCTGGTCGCCTCTCTCGGACCAGCGGTCTTCAGTGTGTAAGTACCCGCCGCTACGCCTCATGAAGACTAGGGGGGAGTTATTTAGTCAGATGTTTGGCTAGGTAGTCAGATAGCGGGGACCTTCCGTTTTGAGGCTGCAGTTGCCTTTACACACGCTGGTTATTAACACTGTGCATTCTGTTGTTGCTGGGTGTGTTGTGCGCAATGGATGAAATTGTGCAGGCATTCATGGCAGCGCCCACCGAAGGTTTTTTGGATGGATGCTCAGGAGATGAACTCGTTAAAATAGCTGATTTTTATAAGGTCGAAGTGGGGAATAAGAGAGTTAGGGACGGTGTTAAAGCTAACTAGAAGGCGCATTTGTTTAAAATAAAAGTTTTGTTGGCTGGTGAAGCTGGTCCTGTTGCTGCTGGTGCCAAGGGCTCGTCTCTGCCCTTGTTACCGAGCCCAGGTGCGGGTTAGATTTTTCAGCAGCAGAAAGGGTTGCTTTTATTACGTTTTAAATTGGAGACTTAGTTGAAAAAGAGGTATCGGTGGAAAGGATGCGTCAGGGTATGGAGACTGAAAAGGTGCTGTCGGTGGAGAAATTGAGACAGGATACTGGGCAGGCGAAAACTGAGCTGCAAAAGCAGAAGTTGAATCTTGTAAGGGAAGGCAAGGTGGATGCTGATTTTCTTTTTGCTGATAATCCCTCTGTTTCATGTAGTTCAACAAAGCAGGATGACTTGAGCAATCTAAGGCTTGTTCCGAGATTTGATGAGACACCCCGAGACCTTTTTCTCGCTGTTTGAGTGGCTGGCTGAGGTGCGTGGGTGGTCGCAGTCTACCTGTACTTTAATGTTGCAGTGTGTGTTAATGGGGTGGTCTCAGGAGGCGTATGCTTGTTTAAGTGGCAGTGACAGTGTGCAGTATGCTGTGGTTAAATCTGCTGTGCTCAAAGCGTATGAGCTTGTGCCTGAAGCTTAACTCCAGAGGTTTAGGAGGGGGAAAAGAGGTGACAGGTCACATTTGGAGTTTGGGCCTGAGTTGGCCGCGCAGTTTGTGTACAGCAGCTGAGGTTGGCAGCTATGGCGATCTGCAAAATTTTATAGTGTTGGAGCATTTTAAAATTTCCATACCTGAGCATGTGGCTATATATATCAGTGAAAACAGGGTGAAGACAGCTGAGGTCCTTGCCTTGGCTGATGAGTACGCTTTGACCCATGGTGGTGAGCGCGGGGTGGCAGTGGACACGGGGAGACCGTTGTGGCTGCAGGTGCAGGGGCAGGTCGGTTAGTTAAGTATGGGATGGCAGAGAAGAGGCCTGACCGTGGCTCGTGAGTTGGATAAGGTTTACCATTATTGTAATAAGCAGGGGCATATTAAAAGCCACTGCTATTCTTTCAAGTCTAGGTCCAGGCAGTCTGGAGCTCCTGTTAAACCCCAAGCCCGTTATGTGTGCTGTGCCAGTTGCTGAGCAGGTGCCAGAGATCTCAGGTTGTGAGTTACAACCACAGGTTTGTAATCCAGGATTTGAGTCTTACAGGCCTTTCATCAGGGAGGGTTTTGCATCTTTGGTGGGGGGACAGAAGGTGCGTGTGAAAATTTTGCGGGACACTGGTGCTTTTGATTTTTTTATTTTAGCATCTACCTTGCCATTTTCACAGGAGTCTGACACTGGTGCACTCACTCTAGTGCAGGGAATGGGGCTGCAGACTTTATGGGTTCCTCAGGATAAAGTGATGTCCTGTGATCTGTTTCAGGGGGAAGTGGCTTTTGCTGTGCGTTCAGCTCTGCCCTTGGGTGGCATTGAAATGATTTTGGGTAATGATATTGCGGGGGGTCGAATGTGGGCTGAGGCTCCGCCCATGGTTAGCACTACTCAGATGCCCATGGTCAGTAAGGGGTGTGCTGATGGTGCTGCCTCTCTGCTTATCATAGCTCCAACTCCCCCGGTAAGCAGTAAGCCTGACGGGAATGCGGTGGAGTTCCCAGAGGCGTTTACGGCGTGTGCGGTTACGCGTGCCATGAAGCAAGCAAAATTGATTGATTTGACCTTCTCTGAACAGGAGGATGATGCTTCACAGCAGGATGTGTCTTGTTTTGATGTTCCTTGGTCTGTTTCACACAGTCAGCTGGTGACGGAGCAGCAGGCTGATAGTTCTCTGAAGGCTATGTTGGAGGTGGCATGGACGTTTGGTGAGGTTAAAAATCATGCTAAGTGCTACTTCATTCAGAATGATGTATTAATGAGGAAGTGGGTGCCTCTTGGGGAGGATTTTGTTGGTGAACCCATTTACAAAGTTGTGGTGCCTTCCAGATTTCGCACTGAGGTGTTGCAGGTTTCCCACGACAAGTCTGGCCATTTGGGTGTCAGGAAGATGTATGACCGCATCTTGAGGTATTTTTTGTGGCCTAGGCTTAAGTGTGATGTGTCTGCCTACATTAAGTCATGCCATACATGTCAGCTAACAAGCAAACCAAACCAGAGCCAAAAGCCGGCACCCTTGTGTCCAATTCCAGCTATCGGCCAGCCTTTTGAACACCTTATTATTGATTGTGTCAGGCCATTGCCTCCTTCAATGTCTGGCGCTAGTTATCTGTTGATGGTGATGTGCTTGAGCACGAGGTACCTGGCTGCGTACTCTTTGCGCTCTATCACCACCAGGTCTGTGGTGCGGGCTTTGTCCCAGTTAATTTCGATCTTTGGCGTGCCTAGGGTCATTCAGTCAGACCAGGGATCTAACTTTTCCTCTTGTTTATTTGCACAGGTGTTAAAACAACTGCACATAGCTCACAATCAGGCGTCTGTGTACCACGCACAGATCCAAGGGGCTCTGGAGCATTTTCACCAAATGCTTAAATCTATGTTGCGTGCATACTGTACCCAAATGAACAGAGACTGGGAGGAGGGGTTATCGTGGTTCTTGTTGGCGGCCAGGGAGGTGGTGCAGGAGAGCACTGGGTTTAGTCCCAATGACCTTGTGTTCGGTCATACGGTGCGGGGTCCCCTGGCTCTTTTGCAGGACAACTGGGCAGAGGCTCAGCCACCCCAGAATCTCCTTGATTATGTTAATGGTTCCCGGTACAAGCTGTACCGAGCACAGGAGGTGGCCAAGGACAATTTAGTCTCTGCACAGGGAAAGACGAAAAAGCTGTATGATTGCAAGGTTGAGAAGCGTGTTTTTCTCCCCGGAGATCAGGTACTTGCCCTGTTGCCCCTCGTTTCATCTCCATTCCAAGCGAAGTTTTCAGGTCCATATTCTGTCGTGAAGAAGGTGTCTGATCAGAACTATGTGATAGCTACTCCCAATCGTAGGTCGCCTACTCAGCTTTGTCATGTTAATTTGTTGAAGCCATACTACCCTCGGGAACAGCGGGCAGTCAACCAGGAGAGCCAGGGGTCCAGCGTTCGTCCAGTTTGCTTGGCTGTGCCGGTGTCCCCTCATGCGGTGGCAGGGAGGAGGATGTGTCAACTCCAGATGATGCTGTGCTTTACGGTCGCCTTAAAAACTCAGAGACTCTGCAAAATCTGGATGGCTTGCTCAGTCATTTGGATGGACCTAAACAACAGCAGCTGGTGGGGTATTATTGGTGTTTTTGTAGGAACTTCTCAACTGTTGTTGCCACGCTCACGAACTTGTTGAAGTCCAGGGTGAAGTATGTTTAGTTTTAGTGTCGGAAGACATTCGATTGTGTTAAGACTCTGATTTGTGTTGCTCCTGTGTTGTCAGCTCCACGGTGGGACAGAGCTTTTAAATTGGAGGTGGATGCCAGCTGTGTTGGGGCGGGAGCTGTGCTGCTGCAGGCTGATGATGTTGGTGTAGACAGGCCAGTATGTTTCTTTTCATGGAAGTTCAACAGGCATCAGCTAAACTACTTGGTCATTGACAACCCCGGAGTCGGGGCCTGGGGTTGTAGAGAGTGTGGTCCTCTGGGCATGTCCATGGCCTCCACATGGAGCCGACTGCCTAATTACACTGTAAAAAGTGATTTTGGAGAGTGGAAAATATAATCTATGCAAACCGTATAAAATTTACTTGATTATTGTAGTCAGCCAAAGAATTATAAAGTAATGAGAAAATTTTACACATACTACCTATTCATTAACAGTAACAACTGTTACATGGAAAAATAGGGTAAAATATACCCCAAAGCCAAGAGTGCTGTGCTCCAAAGTGCGCATGCGTCAGACCGCGTTTTTGAGTGAGCGGGACAGGGAACGCTGCCATCTTCCTCTCGCTCCACCTGCCATTCAACCCATCTATGGTCCAACCGCAGAAGTGAAGGTAAGCTATTTACATAGGGCTATTGCTGTGTATAGTGCGAATGCAAATGGTAATTTATGAAATGATGAGATATTCCACTTCACTTGTATTCGGCGTGAGTCTGTGTTACGTGCCATTACTTGAAACGAAACTTTGAATCTGTCCCTGGCGGCACCATGGCTGTTTTACTGTCCAGACAAATCACTGCATGGAGAAACAAACATAACTCATCCCAATATAAAACCTAGAACTGCCGGTAAGTAAGGTTTGCAATGAAATGTGTTCGCGGTGTGGTTTTTATAAGATTAGTCAGCATGCATGACTGTCTGACTGTTGGTTTTAAGGTTAGGAACTAGTCAACACCGGCTTTTTCTAATGCTATTGAATGGGCGGAGGTTTGAATAGGCAACACACAGACTGTAAAGGGGATAGTTCAGTTTTTTTTTTAAGTGAGGTTGTATGGTAAGCCACAAATGGCCATTAAGTATAATATGTGCAGTAGAAAGGTCTCTGCTCTCTCCCACTGAGAGACACCGGGGCGCATCACGCTGCACCAAGATGCACTGTTGTCACTGTTGTCAATGAGGGACAATTAATCAGTGTATTTTCACCGCCCATGAGAAGTCCCATCTCAAAATGATACACCAGTTCAAGAGTAGGCTACGATATAAAGCCAAAATTTACAATGCATCAGCTGGTCGGAAAAAACACTAACATAGGATAATCAAGATAATCGCAGATAAAATGAGTAAAACCTTCACAAGCCGAAGAGTCAAAGTGGTGACCCTCAGCCCCTCTGTGAGTGTGTTTAAAGAAAGGTGGCCAGCATTATTCAGTGAGGCTCAGGTGAGAATGTCTGATCATTCACCAAGAAACATTCATGTGATTTCTTTGAGATCTGGTCTGTCATTTAAAATTTCCTTTTTTGTCCTTTTACTTTCTCACTAGATCAAGGAAGCGTTCATACCTATAACGACAGTTCCCTTGGAGGAGACATTCATGCTGAAACTTGAGTACACACCAGGTCTTTTGCAGCTTATGCGTGCTAAAGGAGGAGCTGCTGGTTCCAAGATACGCCCTCTGCTGGACTCTGTAAATGACGTATGTTATTTTACTTTTTTCCACAAATATGTAATAATTGATTTGAGTGAATTAAAAGTGAAATAATTTGTAAACAATTGCTTTGCTGTGCACAAAGTTGACCTCCTTACCAACTTAACGAACTACAGTTTAACATCAATCTTTGAAATGTTAAAAAATGTTTGTTTTTAAGGAATTCGGTCTTAGTGTATGTAAATCACTGAGTTACATTAACCGTCTTTTCACTAAATTGTATCTCCGTACAGACACAGAGCATTGAGAAAAAAAGGGATGCCGTTGTCTGCTGCCTCATTGGCTACCTCAGTGAAAGACAAGAAGATCTTTTCCATGACTGCCAGGTATGTCATATTGATAACACATGATTGATTAACTCAAGGGATCCTCATGTCTTCCTCTATTCTCCTCTCCTCTCTCCTCTCTCCTCTCTCCTCTCTCCTCTCTCCTCTCCTCTCGTCTTCTGTCCACTCCCTTCTGCACTCCTTTACTCTGCAAGATAAACTGAAATGTATTGTGTTGTGGAAAATTTAGCCTGCCTGGGAGAGTCAAAAAAAAACAAGACCAAAGAAATATCATGCGCAATGATTTTATTCTCTATAGAAAAGTATAGAGAAGGGACACAACACAGACCCACACGGCAGTCAAGCAGCCCCATGGTTGTGCCAACTGAGCAATGGTTGCAGCCCATTCTTATAGTCCATCCTATACCTCTGGTTACATCATTACTAGAGGTGAGATGAGCTCTCCTAGGCAATAAAACAATCAGGATGCAAAAGTTAACAGACATCTACCCCCTAGGTGATGTTTGTAGTAAACACAGTTGTTGTTTTACCAATAGGAATTTACAACCTAGATCAGTTAGGAATAAGGTTATACAGAGTTCACCCTGTTACCTTCACCTCAAACAGAAGGTTCACCATACCAGGGTACAATTGGTTAACACTAATCATTCTACCAGACTTTCACAGAAAAGGACTCCTTTAAAATTTCCTCCACAACTCCCCCCTTTTGATCATTTTTGATCAACTATTCAATTACCAGTGAAGAAATTTTGCTTCATTCAACACATAATTAAGAATAGGTTACACTTGATCATACATCACTTTCATCACAACTTTGTCAGGACAATACTTTCTATTACATACAATAGTAAATGGTGATTTAACTGCAATTCTTTTTTGCACTGTAAGTCTTCAGATGATCAAACACTTGCCATGTAGCTCTGCGATCCATTGTCCCTCGTTGTCCCTCGTCGGACACTCCACAGTGCCTCGTGTAATGTGTTCTCTCTGGATTCATGTATGTGTAATGTGTAATTCTTTGTTGCAGCTATGGCAGCGCTTGGCTTGCACCATTAAGCTGTGTTGTTCATCGACGCCATGCTTTTTTGTGTGTGCATTAGCGAGTGATCACTTTTACATGTTTTTGTTGAATCTTGTTCTGCTTCACCTTGTTGTGAATCATTGCTCAGTCCTCAATGTCAGTTGACTGTTGCCTCTTGTTATGATCCTCTGTGTTGTTCTCCTTAGATGTTGTTCCATCCTTAAATGTGATCTGGTAAATAGGACTCCTTTAAAATTTCCACCACAACTGGAACAGCATCTTAAATAATATACTTAAATTAAAAATGTGTATGCTTTTTGTTTCTTTCTTTTTAACATGTAGGAATGTGAGGACTACACAGACAAAACGATGAAGGTGATCGTGATGCACAATATCATGGCTGAGGAGGATCCATCAGATGTATCTATTGTGATTGGGAACCAAGTGATGGAAGGATGTGGAAGCCGAACAAAGGCATGTGTACTGCTGATAGGACTGATATATGCCCTCAACCTCGAATATCCAAAGCAGCTGAATAACACATTTGAAGCTTTTCAAAAGCTTTTTTTTTTTTTTTGAACTTGAAAGAGCAAAGCTACTGAAGAAGGTCCACAGCCTCAAAAATAAGCTCATGCAATAGACACACATTTCCTCTCTTGTTCCAAGAGGATGTTTTGTCCGGACATAGCTAGATGGAGTTGTGATGGAGTGTAGTTTTTTTTTATTTTTCTACTCTTCCCCCCTCTGCTCCACACACACACACACACACACACACACACACACACACACATACACACACACACACAGACACACAGACACACAGACA